>NW_008805065.1:2288109-2290287 GCF_000004825.1 Heterostelium album PN500 | reverse complement strand
GTTAATAACAACCTACATCATTTATCATTTTAACTATTGTTTATAGACAAAATACAATATTAATCATGATTCATACAACTTGGATTACCAAATATTTAAACTTTAACATAATTACACACCAACCTAATAATCTTATATCAACTATCTTGAACACAATTACAGAATTATTAAAAATAACATAACATAGAAACCTATATTTGATTATACAAACCTATACACTAATGATTTCAACTGAATGTTCATCAAGATTATTCACACTTGATCTACAATTGAAATTGATCCTCAATTCAAATAGCTCATTTTTATTTTGTAAGAATGTTCATCTCTGTGATGCTTGTGGAACAGATAATAATTAGTTAACTTCCCTTTTGTCATAGCGGGAAAACCCATTGGTTTCGTTTTTTTTTTTTTTTTTTTTCATGTGATAAAGCGCGCATTTTGGGTATTTCTTTTATAAAAAGTTTCTCCCCTTCCGGGAATCGAACCCGGGGTATCAGTGTGAGAGACTAATGTGTTACCACTACACCAAAGAGGAATTAGATATTATTTTTATGGAATGATAAAATCTTTATTTTTATTAAAATTTTGGAAAAAATCCAATTGCATGAATATCTTATTTGTTTTCATATTTTTTAACATTTAACTAAAAATAATCCACATTAATGTCATTACAAACAATTTTAACTGTTGATTAAATCAATATGTTTTTACTTTTTTTTTTTTTCTTTTTCATTCCTATTCCTTATTTTTTTATGATTGTTTCAATGAATAAAATTAAAGAAATAGGTACAGGTTCACTGTCTCAATCACAATTGGCAGCAGCAGCAGCGGTTGGTGCATCATCAACTACCACCTCACCAAATACCGCTCTAAGAAAGAAATATCTAGATCTGATAGAGTATGGCAATAAGCATTATGAAACAACAACACAGAATCTCTATCAACTACGAAAAACAATCTTGTTGGAAGGCTTACCTCCCGAAACTGAAGTAACTATACATTTATTTTATATTTCACGATCCTATTTTTTAACTAATAACAAATCTATATGTAGGAAGAAATTGAAGATAGAAGAAAAGATAGTCCGAGATGTAGTTTAAGAGGATTGGTTTGGAAGATACTTTTAGGTATAAAAGAATGCGATGCAGAGAAATATATCGAATTACTCAAGTTGGGTTCATCCGATCAATATCAAAAGATTAGAAAAGACATCAGTAGAACATTTATGAAGGATGCACTCTTTTGTCAAGCGGTATCTCAAGACAAACTATCGAGATGTCTTAATGCCTTTGTACATATGACTTCAGGTAACAAACTACAAACTATATAGCCATTATAACACTCATAAAACTAATAAATATAAAAAACAACCAATAGAGATTAAATCAAATTTAAATTATGTTCAAGGAATGAATGCTATATGTGGTGCATTCTTGTATGTTTTACCAGAGTTGGATGCATTCTATTGTTTTCAACAATTGGTGTTACATTACTGTCATTTGTATTTAGTACCAAAGATTAGCGGGGTTCATACAGCTCTTAATGTAAATATTTATAAATTATCGATTGACAATAACCTTTTTTTATTTATTAAACTTTTTGTTTTTAATCTAGATTTTAGATACTATTTTAGAATTTGTTGATCCAGAACTTTATGGATATTTAAAAACTAGAAGCTATGATCCTGTATTATTAACTCATGGTAATTTTAACAATACTATAAAGATTAATGCTCCTCTTTTTTTTTATTAACTTTTTTTTTTTTAAAACAAATCAGCAATTCTAAGTTTAGGTACAAGTACACCACCGCTCGGAGAACTTCTACACCTTTGGGATTTCTATTTTGCATTTGGTATTCACTTAAATGTAATATGTACGATTGCACAATTGTTACTGATGAGAGACACACTATTGGCACACCCATCTCCTTGCTCATTGTTTAGATCACTACCAGAGTTGGATTCTGAAACAATCATCAACCTTTCCATTCACATTGTACGTCAACTACCAGACGATCTCTATGACCTTTTAGTTGACCATCCCATTGCAGACATTAGTTCTCAAGACGAATTTGTATAAATATATCGAAATCATTAAAACCAAACAAAACCAACAACTATCAACTATCAACTAAATATTACTTTGTTGTATAAATTTAATAACCATCAATATTATAAT